>NW_017264202.1:267778-284649 GCF_001619985.1 Xylona heveae TC161 | reverse complement strand
AAAAAAAAAAAAAAAAAGACTAATACGATTATTTTCCCTGCTCAATCAGAGCACCGAACGGATCCCACTGCCAGTCCTGGTGCCAGTCAAACTCGAGTTCCGTCGCAACACGATCCGCGTCCTTGGGGCTATATACGTCCTGTATAAATGCCAAGATGGCGTCGATGCCGGCGGTCACGCCTGCTGTTGTCCAGATATTGCCGTCGCGGATCCAGCGCGCCTGGGGGATCCAGGTGATTGTGCTTCCGCTGGTGCCGCTGTTGGATAGGGGCGCATAGCCAGGATCAGGCTTCAGCGACGTAACGAGGCTCCAATTCAATTTATTCGTGGTCGCCCTCTTCCCTTGCAGGACTCCACTCCGCACCGCTAGTGCGGCGCCCGTACACACCGTGACCAGATACTGCAAGCTGGGATACCGATTGTGGATAAACTCAATCACGGGACCAAGGTCTGGTGCCCGAGTGCCGATGCCGCCGGGAATAAGCAAGACGTCAATATCACTGGGCGCATTGTCAAAGGTGTGTGTTGGAACAACTCTCTGGTAGAAGTTGGAGCCAGCGGGATTCATGGACGGGTGGCGAGCCTGCGTGGACACGGGGTCCAAGGTGGATGCGATCATGTAGAGGTTCATGGTGTGGCTGAGGGAGAGGATGTTGAATGCGTCAAGTGGCCCAAAGACGTCCAGGGGCTGGAAGCCTGGGAAGAGAATCATGGCGTAGTTCTTTGGTTTGGTGGCGGAAGCCGAAGGGGTGGAAGTGGTCGACATGGTTGGAGGCGTTGGGTGGGTGGGTGTATCAGACGTCGTAAGACTCGTACAGTGTGGGAGAGTTTGCAGGAAAGAAGGGGACTGAGCTGTCGTGTTTATCTATCTATACTAGTCAATATCAGATCGAGGTAGACTGTTGATGTTCTTTGTGTCTTTTTTTCAAGCGATTGTAAGCTGGAGAGCGTGTACGGTAGTGTATGTCCAGTAGAAATCATGCGGTACGGATACGAAGATAAAACGGCAAAAGGGAAGAAATTGGAAGACATAATAATCCGAGCAAGGCGCGTACCAAAACAATCCCATATCAAATGCCAAAAAACAACCGCACAGGAAAAAAAAAACATGTTCAAAAATCAAAGGTTCTCCCAAGAAAAAGTAATATCAAAGACAAATAAACAAGAATACAATCAAATCTCACCTTGTAGGCTTGTCCTAAGAAGAATGTCTGCGCAGTATCCGGAGCTGGAGCAGCAATAGCAAAGCGATTACCATTCAATATCTTAATGGTTGGCAACTCACAACCCAGCGGTGCTATCAGCAGTATTTGTAGTAATAACTTGGCTCCAACCTTCAACTACACGTAAGACGAAAGCGTCATTCTCACCAGTCACGCCAGGTTCTGACTCAAGCTTATGGGGTTGAGAGGGCGGCACGTGACTCTGCTTATTATCGCAATTCGCTGTTCATTGCTTACAAAACATATGGCGTATAGTATGGTGTAAAATATTTAGATCTATTGGATCTCGAGAAACAAGGGCGCAGGGAGAATTTGCACTGGCGAAGAAAGCGGATCTAATATCCGCCTTTATATCATGCGGGAGGATTGGAAGTGGTGTTGCATGAGGCTCTGCGGCACGCAAGTCCATGGCATATAGAGTTAGCTCGCCTGTAACACACTTGATTACTGCACCTACACTATTGACGCTTTAGTAAGCATCTTATCTGCAGTAGTGGAACTTGAATGTGTTGTTCGGTGGGTAAGATGTGGATTGAGCAGGATTGCGTGGGTTTGAGGCAGTTTCCTTGCCGACTGTAGCCAGATTGGACAACGATTGGCGAGTTTTAGTGCAAGTCAGTTGAGCTTAACAGTGTACGGAGTATTATAGCTGCTTACGGTGGGGCGCCATAGTGGCTTAGCGTGAGGTACAATGGCGGCCTCTATGGTGGGTCGGCCCGCTAAATGTCAGTTAAGGCCAGCCCGAATAGAGGTGGAGGAGTTCACGTAAGCAGATTGGCATTACAAATGTCGCTTTGAATTGCATTTAGATGCACAAATATACTGTATAGGTATTTCAAGACCAAAAAATCTAAGTAATTTAATGCCTTTATTGCATAAAGTATCCAAAAATATTGCATTTTGTTTCGTAGACCCGCTTACAAATGCTCGCAAGGTGCAAGGTAAAAATACCCTTGTCCATTCTGACTCTCGGTCCAGACGCCTTTGTATTGCCCGGTCCTCATAATCTCTCGTATGACTCGCGACTTTGCAATATAATATGTTGATCCGCCTTCAATCTGAAACACGCAGTTATGCCATGGTGTAGGTATGTGGAGTAGATCGTCGCTGGTTGACGAGAGAAATTTCCCGTCAAATCTTTCCAGTTTGGCGGCATTCTTTCCTAGCAGTCGAATTCCGAATTTGGGTCCGCGGTTGTCATGTCTATTTTGTAAGCCGATTTGAACCACTTACCAAGCGAGATATCACTTACGCGTGTATCGATAGTCGAATGTGTTGGGGGAACAAGAGCTCGACAAGATTTGAATATGCATGGTTGCGCTAAGGAAGTAAGTAAATAGATCCGGAAATGGTGACAAGCCGCGCACCTTGATCATCTCAAAAGCAATTTTGGAGCTCATTTTCTTCCTTTGACTTTTGCTCAGTGTCTCGCTTGCGGAATGCAGAGACAAATCTTCCAGCATAAATTTGGAAAAACCTCGATAGAGTGCTAGTCTCGCTGGATCCTGATCTTCAATCGCCGCACGCAACTCGTTGCTGTCGACCTGGCATCCTGCGAGTAGAATTTTTCGACATAATTCTGAGTCGGGGGATAATGTTGTCCCCAGGAAATGAGACACAGTAATATCTGAAAGAACACTTCGGTCAAATTGACTATCACGAAGTTCGTCTCGGAACAGCAACTCCTTTAGTGAACAGAATTGTATGCAATCTTTGAAGAGTGCGTCTTCATTTTCGAGAATATTTGCGCAAAGGGACTTTAGAACTTCGTTGTACTTGTCTACGATAATATCATCCACGCCGACTAAGAATGTATTATTAGCTATATATCCTTCTAGACAGTGCGATGTCCTGAAAGTTGGCTTGGTAAAGCATGAGAAACTCACTGCAATCGCTGAACACATGCCCGTCACTGATGACCCAAAGTTTCGCGCCCGGCTCATATATTTTCCGAACGCTGCGGAGGAACGAGATTAAGTTTTTGAGAGCAATCTCCTCTCCCTTGTCAGGTAGATATCCGGTAACCTTGTCAGTATTTGAAGATTTGCAGGGAAAGGCTGGCAAGCAAAATTCGACTGTTGCTCCTCGGGAAATAAATCGATAGGCTAGATCCTCGAACAACGCACGTCCTCCACATTCCCATTGGTCGTCGCGAGAAATGTTTCTGAGGCTTTGATCGAAAATTCCACAGATAATTGAACTGAGATATCTTGCATTTGTGTCAATATTTTCTTGAAACCGTAAATCGTGAATTGGGATCCTTGCTCCGTTGACGACCAAAGAGGTGAACCACTGCCGAAATCGCGGACTGATGCCTGACTCTTGTGGGAACACACTGAGAAGACCGAAAATAATTCCATCTGAGAATCGAGGGACCTCTTGCAGCCTTAAAGTAAATCCTGAAACTGCAGTCAATGCCTCGCCGTTTGTGTTGCATGATTGCGCAATGCAATCCTTGACCCACTGATCATCACTGGAGAAGTCGCGCGAGCAAGGGTCTAGCTTGGGCCTCTTCGTCGCGAGGCTGACGCTGCTGGACGACCATGGATGATTGCGGAAGATAAAGGCCAATACTCTCTCAACTGGCTCCTGTCTTCCTCGAAGGACCTTCAGCGATTGGCCACCGGCATCTCGAATATAGATCGCGTGTATCTCATGATACACCGACACAGGAGAGCAACTCGAAGAGAGAAAATCCATATATTGAATGCCTTTGCATCAGCGAAATGAACAACGAGAAGCATGCCATTGTGAATGGAGGACTATCAAAGCCAATTATTCACGGATAGAATCATCACTCGAAATAATTTGGCATATAGCCAAGAAAACATTGCATAATCATGAAAGTCGCCCAGAAACATCTTGTGCAGGGTGGAATATTCATGCTGAGCGGGTTTGCGCAATTTCATTTCGGATCCCGAACAGCAACAGGGGTAGGGTTGCATTGACTCCGTTGTTGGACGCCCTCAAGAACAGATATGACGCCAAGAGAATGAAGAATGCTTCATCCACTACTCTACAGTAGCTGGCGAAGACTAACAAATCCCATCAAGTTATGAGATAACATAATTCCACGCGCACGGTCAGGCGGATCATTCAGCAATGGCGCAATCGCAGGAATAATAGGGAGGAGAAGGGAGGGAATTGAGTTAGAACTAACGCACGTGGGGAGAAGCATCCGTGATGCCTTAAGTGGGCCGTATTGGCGGCCCACGCGAGCAAGCAGCTAATAAGTTAGCATCGCACGTCCATTTCTCAGAAGGCCCATGAATATTTACCTTATGTTATCCACCCTTTAGTTCCTCCGATTTCTACCATACTCGCCGAGCAGCCTTATTCAATGCGAAGGAAGAAATGAATCCGACCATTGGATCATCTAGGTCTAGACGTTGTTGTTCCTGGCGGAGTGGGGATTCGGTCTTACTCTGCCGAGGTGGATGATTTCGATTGACAAGCGCAGAATCGGTCTCAGCTGACACGAGGGCGCAATGGGGTTTTATATTTGTTTAAGCTGAAATGAAATGTATCATTCTTTTGTTTTTGCATGTCCTTTGAAGACTACAGAGGTTAGTTGTACGCATTATGTTTGCCTTCTTATGTGTCTCGGCAATCTGTTTTATTGCAGTGACAAAATTGTATTTTTGGACTTTTTTTCCGCCTCGAAACTTTCCTAGAAACATCCCAACTGTTCCATTTTACGTCACCCTTCTGCCGCTTTTCAAAGATGTCGATCAAGAAAAGATATTCAAGGAGTATCTAGAAGAGCCTCTAGCAACGCACGGGGCCGTCAAGATTTTTTTCGGCGCCCGATGGAACATATTACTCCAAAAGCCAGAATATATGGCGGAAATCTTCAAAGACGAGAAGACATATGCCAAATCTGGTAATCAGAAAAAGATTCCATACAGCGTGCTGGCAGATTACACTGGCGACAATATCATTAGTGCACACGGTGACGACTGGAGACTTTATCAACAGGTCCTAAAACCAGGGTTGCAGAAACAATTTGACATATCATCATTTTGTGAGAATGCGCTTCTTCTTATCCGTATTCTGAAGGAGACGAACAACAGAGATGGTGCAGTCCTAGTCACGCCTCTGCTCCAGCGGTATACTGTTGCAAACTTGGGAAAGGCGGTTTTCTCCGCGGATTTTCAGGTATTTCCATTGACCAGGTTCATGCTATATCATTGATTCATTGCTAATACGGATGTGCAAAGACTATGGAAAAACCCGATGCTGATGTGCATCTATTACAAATGGCTGTTAAAAAGGAAATTTTCAAACCGATATTTCTAACCTTTCCCTTTCTCGATGCCTTGCCCATTCCGAGCCGCAAAAAGGCCCGGAGGACCGTTCAAGTTTTCAGGGATGAGTTCTGTAAAATGGTACAAAAGAGCCATGCTGGAAATTGCTGCTCTACTGAGAGCGATAACCTAGGTTGTAGACTCATTTCTGCACGAAAAAAGAGCGTACTTAGAGAAAAGCAATTTCAAGACAATATGGTCATATCTTTTGTGGCAGGACATGAGAATCCGCAACTCTTGCTTTCTACCCTAATCTATCTACTGGCCAAGCATCAAGTAGGTCATATATGTGATTTGAGACACATGAATAGAAACTCACCATCTCGTTCTCCGCAGGAAATTCAAGAAAAGCTTCGCAGAGAGATCTTGTGCTCAGGGCAGGATGACCCATCCCATGATATGTTCAAAAATATGCCATATCTTACATCTGTCATATACGAGGCCCTTCGCTTGTTTCCTCCGATATCTCAACTCATAAATAGAAAGACGACTCGGACGGTGGCTCTTGGAAATGAGATTATTATTCCAAAGGGCACATATGTTGGATATCATGCGTATGCCACAGGTCGGGATGCCACATGCTGGGGGCTCGATGCGAATGAGTTTCTACCAGAAAGATGGGGAGGGACAATGCCAGAAATTGCGAACAAGTATCGAAGAGCAAAGAGCAAAGCTGAATTTACTTCGTTTCATGGAGGACGTAGAGCTTGCCTGGGAGAGAAGCTCGCCATTCTCGAAGCTCGCGTCACGCTCTTCTATCTGATTCAGAGGCTTAAATGGAAACTTGACCCTACATGGCCAGAGCGAATGACTCCGGTAAGTTTTGCTGGTCTGTGCCCGTCTTTTATTGAATCGCTGCTAACAAAAATTCCTTAGGCGGGGCCTCTATATCCAAGAATGCTGCGTGTTCAAGTTGAGGAGCTTTAGGCCACTACGACTGATGCTCTTCATGTCAGCTGACTCAATTCGACTCAAGCAAAGTGAAAATTAGTCGCCTGCTTTGAAGCAATCTTGTGATATCTACGGTGGAAACGTTATATATACATATTAGAAGCGTCCCGTGTGACTTTTTATAATAAATAAATGTCAAGGATATTGAACAGCGACTACATAACGCAGGTCCTTCTCTAGGCATGCAAATCGCCTTAGACTAGTCGTGCAGCACAAATTTTGAACTTGGAAAGTTCCTACGAATGCATGGAAGCATTGGCTATTTTTTGAGAAATGTTTAACTGTTCGCAGAGAAGGAACGTCTCGTATTACTAACAACGGTACTTTTCTTCGGTGATACAAAGGTATTGGTCCTATTTCATCCCAGCCAAACTAAGCCTATTAATTGGTAAGGGCGGCTCGAGGTTACTCATGCAACGGTTCTAGTGGGGAGTCAAGCGAGAAAAGCTCAGTTTACAGCTGGACTTTCCACTAGATTCAACTAAGCCTTGCTCGGTTAGCCAGATAAAGGAGTGCCTGATCTTCGCTGAATTATTCCCGCAAATTTCCAGCGGCTCCACCAACATGCATCAATCGTCCATGAGCCACTAATGCCAAGCATCAAGATCAAGATGGCAGCCCTTGATACTTTATCCAATCTTTCTGGCAAAACTTGGCGCTCTAAGCTGAAATTTCAGCTCACTATGCAATACGCTAATTTCTACTCCCGCTGTGCGTGCCATTCTTGGCCTGGGCCCTGCATATGGGTCTCAATCACGGTGTCACGGCCTACCACTTTTTATTGATTGCCACACCATAGGCCGAGAATTGTTTTTACGCGATTATATACACAGATTCGCCGATTGACATAAGCTCAAACTTCCAGTGGAGCACTGAGGATTGCAGCATGATCTTGGCATAAACCCACCTGCTTGGCCACGCAGCTTGAGTAGAATCGCTAGACTCAACTATCTGGGAAATTTGGCACCCCTAGAAAAGAAAAGAACATTACTCTTCTGCATACCGCATTATACTCCATCAATCATTATCACATCTTTTCTGTCTGGCAACTTCTCTTTATCCAGCTTCCAAATAACATTATACATCCTTGAAGACCCAGAAATGAACGAAGAGAAAATCAGCCATGGTCCGGGTATGACATGCACTGTCCAGCCTGAAACAACTGCGGCTACAGCAAACCACGGTGAGGCTGCCCATAACAAGGTCTCAGTACTGACTGAAGTTAAAGCATCATCCACGGAGCCTTATTCGGCATTTTCCAGCGGTAAAAGACGGTTCTACATGGGTATTGTCACCTTTGCTGGATTTCTTGGACCACTTTCTGGAAGCATTTATTTGCCACTTTTACCTCTGTTGGAAAATGGCCATCATGGTGAGCTTCATCGCTCGAGAGCATCTGTCAATGGTACTGTATCGATCTTCATGGCGACTTTTGCGGTTGCGGTAAGTGGCTCGTTTTTTTCTGCTGTTCAAGTCCTTTGATAGACTACTGCCCTCCAGTTCAGCACCACGTGATTTTACCTTGATCATTTTTATAATGCCGGTTGTACTATGAGTTAGGGTGGTTTATTTCTTTCGTTCCCCGGTTTTGTTTTTTTCATCTAGATAAATGCTGACCTCTATTCAGCCCCTTTTTTGGGCAAGCCTTGCCGATTTTGGTGGCCGAAAAATTCTCTATTTGTCTTCCCTTACCATTTTCTTTGTAGCGAATATATTGCTTGTGTTTTTTTGTTTGTCATTCGGTGCGCTATATCCACTGCGACTTTTCCAAGCTTTTGGCGGCGCAAGCGTCATGTCACTCGGTGCAGGAACCATTGTGGATCTCGTACCGCCAAAGGATCGCGCTTTTGCTCTTTCAATTTTCATGCTTGGCCCCCAGGTCGGGCCCGCTCTTGGGCCTCTACTTGGTGGCATTATCTCGCAGTATGCGTATAGATATGTCTTTGCTTTACTTGGTACGTACTTGACCCGCACTAATTTCCTTTTCAACCCCATTCGTTTGCATTGACAAAAGTCCATGGTAGCCATTTCGACCTTTGTCGCCTTTGCACTGATCCTCCTTTGCCTTCCGGAGACCCTTAGATACCTCGTGGGCAACGGGTCGGTCTACGAGAGTTCAACATGGCCAGCAAAACCACGGCTTTGGCAAAAGCGGCTTGTGAATGATGATAGGAAATACCCACGGCCACCAAAGCCTAGCCCGCGAGCATACTACAATCTCTTGCGATATGTGCCTACGCTCCTAGTTTGTATTGATAATGCACTGCTCTTTGGGGGCTACTATGCTTTCACTGTGGATTTTGCTCGTACGTTGGAACAGAAATATCTTTTCAATCAGATTCAAATTGGTGCTTCCTTTATTGCTCCAGGTAAGCCTCTAATCTTTTATGGTGTTTATCACGGCTCATTACTTGAACTTTCTAACACTTGGAATACAGCGGGTGGCATGATACTAGGCTCACTAATTAGCGGGAAATTGTCTGATAAAATGCGGGCAAAGTTTGTAAAGCAGAGCCAGAGTAGTGAGGCTGCTCCTGAGCGGAGGATCCATTCACAAATTTTTGGCATCTTGATTTCAATAGCCGGCTTTTTAATGTACGGGTGGTTCACGAGATTCCACATCCACATATCAAGCGTGTTAATTTCTACTATTCTTGGTGAGTTTGTTGTGAGCATAGGCCCCGACCCCGCTGCCCGGCAGGCCATATCGGTTGATTTGCGAAGCCTTGCCCTACCTCAGCTGACAGTATCATACTATAGCTGGCTTCGGAATGACATGGGTGTTTGCAACAAGTTCAGCGTACTTAACTGAGTGCGCGCCTCGGCAGGCAGCAAGTCTGGTTGCCGTCAATGGTGTCTTCCGCAACGCTGCTGCTGCCATCTCCTCTGCTGTCGAAGGCCCAGTCGTCACAGCAATTGGAACAGGTTGGACATTTACGATTGTTGCATTGATGTATCTCGTTGTCGTCGGCATCATCATATATCTCATTCGTACAGGCGCATCATGGCGACGGAAAAGGGAGGAGTGGGAAAAGTCATCTCCATAGTTCCATAGCGCGCAATTTCCAACGGCCGTTAACCGTCGATTCTCAACACCGAGTGAATACATGATAACGATCCTCCATAGCTGCTTAGCCTGTAAAATCACTTCGTCTGGATACAAAACAAGCGAAATGCCTTGCACCTCGAGAATCTGACACTTTAAAAAGTGGTAGACGTTTGACGATATTTGTTATCATGCCGTTTGGCCCAATCACGCTTCTTACCGGAGTTGAAGCTGTAAGCTTATAGGTCAACCGTTAAACGAGAGCCTTGACGAGATAAGAAAAGACGATGCGCTTGTTCCAAGCCTTGCACCTCGAGAAATTGACAATTCCGCGTCCATCTGAAGTGAGACGTTCCACGATAATTTGAAAACTGTCCAAATCGGTATGTCGCTTTCCAACCAGCCAATAGACTGGACTGCAGTCACATGGCCAGTCTCGGCTTCCAAAAATACATTCTCAATACTACGAGCTGCCATAATCATCGTGACTGGACTTTTAAATTGAGCTAAAGATCCCATTGATAGAGTCGAATTTTCGAAATCCTACGAGTAGTCAAACAAGGGTTCATTACAATGTCATACAACGTGTATCGTATTGCCTCCACTGGACTTCCCCGGGACCACCATGCAATTTTCGTGGAAACAGAGAAAGATGGAACTGGCGAGCTTCTCGAAGTCGCGGGTAATATTCAAGAAGGGATGTCCTTCAGTATGATGCCGACCAAGAAACCAGAAGACTCCATAACATACAAAGCCAAGGTTCTTATCGGAAAAGTCAGTGAATTTGATTATCCACGTATGAGAGACGTTTGCGAAATGATTCCACCTCCAAAAAAGCAATTTCAAGGCTCCCGTCGGCTCTTCCCAAACGAGCCACTTCGACGTTGTCAGGAATGGACCGCAGAAGCCATCCAAGCGTTGCTTGATGCGCATGTCATTGTCAAGTAAGTTGAAAATCAGATTTTGTTATGTTTATAATGCGTATAAATTACCTACGTGCTCTCCCTCGATGTCGAGAGTGACCCAGGATGTGCACAGAGAGCTCTGGTAAACGCTTGGGAAGTTCGCGGTGTCCCGAATTAGCTCTCGGAAGGTCGCGCTAGCTTTTGACGCCGGCTAACGGGTAAAAGGGTTACGTGAGTCTCTTGACGCCGTGACGCGAGGCCGCATGATTATTAGCGACCGGAGTGGATCCCGGTAAAAATGGGCGGAATCGCGGCCGCGAAGTGACAAAGCATTATTGGAACATTTTTCAGCTTTTGTCATCTGAAGCTCCAAGCTCCAAATGGAAAATCATTCCACTTCATTTTAAGGCAATTATTTGTTGCAGCATATGTAAATAACATCCTTGCACTTACTCGTCTATTCTCTGCAAAACTATATCACATAAACTCGGAGAGGGCAATGTGCGCAAGCTAAACGCACGCAGCATTCCTAATATTGGTGGAGTGTGATCAAGGCCTGCAAGACCAACATCGAGCCATCATAACTTCAATCCGTGTAGGCTGAGGCCAATTGCAGATTCAGTTAAAACTATGGACAGAATGCCATGTGGAGATAACATTTCCAAGCACGTGCGGCAGCAAGGCATGCAGTCCGCTAAGCACAGCAGAGATCGTTCCTTCTTAAAATGCTCAAATTTGCTCATGTGCTATCTGATCGTCGCCATTACCCTTTGCGTCTTGGCCTCACCATGCGTCGCATCAGATATCACAAGTGCTCCGTTGGCAGCTAGAACGAGTGGGGAGCACGCAATTGTGGAGGGTCAAAGTAAAGAAAACGAGAACCTTGGTGGTCAACATCAACTACGCACCCAGGACTCTGCAAGAGCCCCAACGACGCAATCTCAGCTACCCCACCAGAGCGAATCATTTCTCCGTATCTTTCAAGAAACCCTCTATCACTACATTTGCCCTAGTTCCAACTCCGCTTCGGCCCACGAAGCTCTCTCGTTTCCTTTGAACACCATCTGTGAAAGGCTTCATCGTTCTGACAACCAAAACTCTCGTCCTGTATCTTCTTCCAAGTCCACTGGCTTGTACTCATCTTCCTCCCAATCCACTATCTCATCACCAAGTTCAACCATAGCCCAAGGCAATTCCGTCAAGATGGCTGCTTCTACTGGACCCTACACCTTGCCCCCGCTTCCTTATGCCTACAATGTACGTATCGTCCTCATATCCTTTCCTTGTACCTTGTGTGTTTCAGCTTTGCTACTCTCTTGCCTTAACGAACAGCATGGATCATCCCTAAAGTCTTCTTGCTAACGAGAAATGCGTGAATCAAGGCCCTCGAACCCGTCATCTCTCAGCAGATTATGGACCTCCACCACAAGAAGCATCACCAGACCTATGTCAACAATCTCAACGCCGCATTAGCAAGCCAAGCCAAGGCCACCCAGTCCAACGATATTAGTGCCCTCGTGTCGCTGCTGCAAAAGATCAAGTTCAACGGCGGTGGACACATTAATCACTCTCTATTCTGGGAGAACTTGACCCCGCCGGACTCTGATGCGAGCAAGCTCGAGACTGCTGCGCCCACCCTGCACAAGGCCATTGTTTCCCGCTGGGGCTCAGAGCAGGCGTTCAAAGATACATTTAGCGACACCCTGCTTGGTCTTCAGGGTAGCGGCTGGGGCTGGCTCGTGAGCCGTGGCAATGGAGGCAAGCTCGACATCACGACTACCAAGGACCAGGATCCAGTGACGGCGCCAGAGGTTCCCATTTTTGGAGTTGACATGTGGGAGCATGCATACTATTTGCAGGTATGCTTCAGTTATGACCCTGAAGGGACATGATGATATCTAGGACAGAAAACTAATACGTCTAACAGTACCTGAACAACAAGGGCGGTTACGTTAGCCAGATTTGGCGCGTTATTAACTGGGCCGTTGCTGAGGAGAGATACAAGCATGGTATCGACTCAAGCAAGACGTTCAAGCCTGCTATGTAAAGGTCCTTTACTGTGACTAGTGGGAATATTAGCTATTAAATGTGAACGAGCAAATTTCGTAGCTATTTTGACATTGGTAGCCATGTGCTCTATAATCTGTTCTGACGATAAAGATGCAAGCTAAAATCCATCAAATAATCTAAAGTCTGATTCTAATGGGACTATCTCTCATGCTGACCGCTAATTCCATATACCAATTGCCACCATACCATACCATAACACATATAATACCAGACCCGAACCCAACAAACCATGACTTTACCCAGCTGAAATACAAGGCAAAGTTAAAAGCCATGACACATAGTTCTTTGCATTGTCACAAAGAACGTCTAATTATACCCCACAATTCCCTCTGCCAGCGTCCACGCGCCCATGTTACTCTCACCCAAGCCTTCGCCCGGGACTTCCCCCTCAGCAGAGGCCAAAGACCGGCGGCACACCAGCGTGACCTGTCGCCCGACAACACCCGCGCCGCCAACGCCCAGGTCGAGTTTCTCGGGGAGGTCAAACTCAAGTGTCCGTCCTTCTGTTACTCTACCGCATTCTTCAGGTGCTGCTGCTCCTGCGGCAGTGGTGCCGTTGGTCGAGGGCAGGGAAGTCATGTTCAGTGGGAAGGAATATAGCGGTTTATATCCTCCTGCAGCGGCTGCTTCGTTCAGGGATGAGGGGGATGTATATCCGTATTGTCTGGATGATTGTTAGTTTTTGTTTAGTTTCTTTTGCCTTTGACGTTTCGATTTGGCAGTTTTCATCTGGGGTTTGGATTTTCTTCTCTCAGCAACAACGACTTTCGCTCTATTCGCTATTTGCTTTGCTGCTGCATTTCGTGCGAGGGTATGCAATGCGCTATATTTCACGCAATCCGCGAAAATCAGAGATTCAGAGCAGGTGAAAGTGACGAAAAGAAAAGAAAGAGAGAGTGAGAGAGAGTGAAGAGAGGAGCCAAAATAAGAAGCAAAATGCAGAAGACAAAAAAATAAAATAAAACAAAAGAGATGAATAAAAGGAAATAAAAGAAAGGAAGGAAGAAAAGAAAAAGGGAAGAAAAAGAAATATAAAAAAAAAGGAAAGAAAGGAAAAGGCAATAGAAATAGAATGAAAGACGTACTCTATGCGCAAATCACAGCTACCGCAGTTCTTGAGCGCAGCAAGCGTATGGCCATTATCAAAGCTGAACACTGCCCGCGTAGTCTCGGTCTCCGGCTTCGGACTTCGTGACGAATCAAAGGTGGGCATTGACGGCGCGGCATCGTGGGAGTCGGAATTGTAAAAGAAGAGATTATATGCAGAAGGTAAAGCAGGAATTGTCGATTGCGAAGGAAACCCATTGGGAGATGCGGGTGATGAGGCTGGAGAAGGAGAAGGAAATGGAGAAGGATAGGAAGCCGATGAATGTGAAAATCTCGGAAACATGACCGCGATGCGGCCGCCGGCGCTGGAACGGCCGAATTCACCTCCACATCCGCACATTATTGTTGTTGTTGAATGGTAAAGGTGGTGTAACTTGTAATGAGAATGAGGATGCTAAGTTGGGAATATGCAGTAGAGCGTAGACAATGCAATAGTCGCAAGACGTTTGGAGATGACGGAGAATGAGATCAATAGATGGTTAGAGTACGATCAAAAGAAAGGGTGGTATGAGTATGAAGTGAACTCCAGTGGTGTTGCCGTGCTAGATATAAAGACGAGAGAAGACAGACGCGTATAGCACGACAAGGAGAAAGTGTAGTATGTTACACCGACTAGACAGGGCAGCAGGTATTACTTTAAAAGATCACCAGGGTCCCTGTTTTGCAGCCATGGCGGAATTCGGATTTCGCAATATCATATACGGACTACGGAGTATGGTCTGAGGACCGATAACAGAGCAGAGCCATCCAGGTCCCCACATATTGCTGTTTGCCCTGCTAGTCGATAGGCAGTGGGGCATTCTGCGCACTTTATTAGTTTCCGAGACATACATGCCTTCCTGCAACCATTCCACGGGCGCGAAAGTCACTTGAAATCCGATAGTTCTGTATCATATCGAGTAGGTAAAGAGTTTTTGGTAGGGACGAGATGTCAAAAACGTGAAGTGCTTGATAGAGAAGGCAGTGAGAGGGTTTGAGCAAGTATATTCGTCACGGGTTAGTTAAGCGCTTCCCGTGGCGACTTAACCGGAAGGAGTAACTGTCTCGGTTGTGAAGTCGATCACAGGTACGAGCGAGTGGAGAATCCTCGCCAAGGACTCGCTAAAATTTCCCCGAGATTGGCGCGATTGTCGCTGTGGCTTCGGTGGAATTGCTAACTAATTGTTAGAGGGATTAGAAGGAGATCGACGGGGACGATCGGATCAACTTGAGCTGATTTCTATGATTCGGTGGTCCTGTCTGTGAAGTGTTTAAAGCCGGGCTGCTATCCCCTCAATATCGGCTGGCCATTTCCCGGCACCCTGACACGATTTATACTTTCCAAGTATACACAATTTGGACAATCCGACAAATTACATCCCCTATTTGCTGATTATAGATATCTAATTCAAGCAGCGTAGGATTTCATATCCTCAACCACTTTCACAATCCGCTCCGCATCAGGTTTTTGGTCTACCTTCAGCACCGGCGTCAAAACCCTGAACTCGTCGCCATTCAATGCATAAAACCTGACACTCAGTCCAATCGCGATCGCCGCGTAAAGCCTTTTGGCTTCGTCATTCCAGGTCGCTCTCATCTTGTCTATAATCATCTGCTGAGTTTCCTGCTGCTCAAGCTTAGCCCATTCAGAGGGCACATCAAGCTCTCTGCGCTTGCATTCAACCATGACGAGGTTCCCGCGTGGCACTTTCTCGCCCCTTATGACCTTGACCACTGTGAGATCTGGCCAATCTTTGGTCGTTTCATCGATTTTGTGGGATGCCGGTTTGATCACGGTGTAATAGCCCGTGCTGGGGAAATGATAAGAGAGTAGATTCGACCAGAGCGTTTTGACCTTTTGGCGTGGAGAGTCTGGGGTAACACATTCGATGCAACCCTGAAGACCCGTGAGCTCGAGGTATGACATTTTTTTTGGTTCAGATTTGTATCTGACAGCTGGACGCTGGTGAGCCTTGGGATGAATTTGCGTTTAGCTCGGACATAGTGAATGGCATTTTATTTGGAAGAGATGAACTGGCGATGAGCAGCAACTTACGATATTTCACCCAATTAATGATGACTAGTGAAATGAACGGACAGTGTATTTTTGAAGGCCGAATGACTGGTGTATTGACGAAGGGTTTGTTCCCTTTCTCTTTGAAGCGGGGAACATTCTTCTGGCCTTTTATATACCCATATCGAGGACCAGGGTTGACTCCTTTCCTACGTCGCATTGGCTCTCTAAGCGCTTGGTTTGTGTTACACAGTCTACACATCAATGCATTTTCTTGGGCAACTATTGAACAGCTATCCTCATTTCGAGTGACGAGCCATGATAGATGAGTATCTGGATTATGGCGAACACATAAGGTACCATGATATGCAATTCATAGCCATAGCCAAAATCAAAAGTGATTTCTGCCGCGACAAAGTCATGGTGGGACTATAACAAGTCGTTACGTGGACCCTGAGCTCTCCGTCAGAATCGTCGCGCCAAGTTAGATTTGCTAAACCCAGGATAGACTAGTCACTTCAAATTAGCGAGCATATGGCCAAGTGTAGAAATCTGGGGTTAACATGGGGCGGTACTTTATTGGCAAGCGAATATGTGTATCATTATCAACGCAACTAGCAGAAGAGTCATAGTCTTTTATACCCAAGTTCTCCTTTTATCGGGCTTAGAGACTGTGCAAAGCTTGACCATTTCCAGCCCATTTAATAGTCAGAAAAGGGGAAAAGAAATCGATATCTGGCCAAAGGACACATATAAAGGTAACGACAATCCTACATCGGTTGTAACTTTACAACCAGAGGACAAGCTATTGATTATAACACCAAGACTGCATCCAACACAAGGACAAAAAAAATCTTATTATAATTACTTGTTTTATTTTTGCATCGACTGGACGTTCACCTAACATCATGGCGCCCCAGCAGTCTCACACAGGTGATGCCATTGACCAATACAAACAGCTGGAATCCGTGGTGGAGAAAATGATGGAAGACATGGCTAGGCGAACAGAAGAGCAAGAAGCTAAATCATTTTCCCTCAACAGAACTATAACTAATTTCTCTCTAGGATAGATGAACAAATTGCCGATCTGAAAAAAGAATTTGAGATTACTCGAAGAGAGATTGAACTTAGTCGAAGAGAATCCGAGTCTACTCGGACAGAATTTGAGTCTCTACGGGCAGAATCTCGAGCAGAATTTGAGTCTCTCCGGGCAAAATCCCGAGCAGAATTTGAGTCTTTCCGGGCAGAATCTCGAGCAGAATTTGAGTC